>NC_051072.1:21736866-21772863 GCF_004664715.2 Peromyscus leucopus | reverse complement strand
GGTCTGCAGAGGCGTTAAGCGGCGCCAGGGCCTGCAGCCCGTGATCTTCCGGCTCGGGCTTGGTGGAGGCAGTGAAGGGACGCATGCTGGTGAGCGAAGGGGACGCGATGCGCCACAGCAGGTTCTTGAGCGCCTTTCGGAACTCGCGGGCGCACCAAGCAGTAGAGGATGGGGTTGAGGCAGCTATTGGAGTGGGCTAGGCACACGCTGACTGGGAAAGCGTACACCTGGCACACAAAGTACTCCTGGCTGAAGGGCACTGCGTTGAACTTGATGAGGATGCTCCAGGTGGTGAGCGCCTGGTTGGGCAGCCAGCACAGGAAGAAGGACAGGACTACGATGGTCACCGACTTGGTGACCTTGGACCGTCTCCGAGCGCTGGCTGCACTCAGGCCTCCTCCAGTCGCTGCTGCTCCCCCGCCATCGGTCGTCCCCACGACGCGGCGGTCGGAGATGAAGCGCACCAGCAACAGGTAACACAGACTGATGATACTCAGCGGCAGCAGGAAGCCCAGCAACACCTTCTGCAGGTGGTACAAACCCAGCCAGAACTGCCTGTCCCAGCCAGCAGCTTGTCCGGGAAGTGCATGAGGCACAGCTCCTCGCCATCACCCTGATGGTGGTAGAGAAAATGACATTGGGCAGCGAGGCTAACGCGGCAGAAGCCCAGATCAACCCACACAGCACCTTGGCTGAGAAACAGCAGCTGTTCCTTAAGCTCTGTCCGCAGCAGTCGCCACGGCCATGCCCCGGGTCCGATGGCTCTTCAAAGCCGAGGCCACAGAGTGGTAGCGCGCCACGCTCATCGCAGTGAGAAAGAAGACGCTAGCGTACATGTTCATGGACGTCACCATGGACACGATCTTACACATGGCTTTGCCGAAGGGCCACTTGAAGTCTAGAGCATTCTCCACCGCCCAGAAGGGCAAAGTGAGCACGAATTGAAAGTCAGTCAGGGCCAGGTTAGTGACGAAGAGGTTGATGGAAGATTTGCGCCACGCCTGCTTGCTTTTCATCAGGTAGAGCACCAGCAGGTTGCCGGCCAGTCCAGAGCACAAACCACCAGTAAACCGCGCTGATGAGGATCCGTACCCGGGCCTCAGTGTCTGCGCTCTCTGCCCCGCCGCTTCCAGGGGGATGCCCCGGCGCTGCACCGTCTGGCAACTCCAACCCCAGCTCCCACCACAAGTCCGGAAGCTGCAGCGATGCGTTGCTGCTCGTGTTGGCAACCTCCAGCAAGTCTGGATGAGGCTGAAGAATTCTGAGAGCTCATCACCGGCAGCCGCCTTACCCATGGTGGCTGCGGTAGTTGCAGAAGCCACCTGCATGCGCAGGTGCCTCTGGGTCAAGTTCTGCCCGCCAACTATCGGAGAGACACCGCTCGCTCCGGGTGTGGTACCCAAGCGGGCGCGGATTCTGGAGCTAAGAAGCCCCTGAAGCTGCGCCTGGAAACTGGATGCTGAGCCGAGTCCGCGCCCAGAACCGCCTTGGGCTCAAGATTTGGCTGAGCTCAGCGTTAATTCTTAACCAGTTTAGAGCAGAGGAGGGCAGTTCCAGGCAAGGGGCCGGGATCAAGGCTCCTCCTGGTGAGGACTGAGTCTTACCTCTCCGCTTCCCCGTTGTCACTTAGACACAGCCTCCTGCCCAGGAGCACAGTTCTCCGGCCGCTTCTCTACCCAATACCGTTGTCGCTTTTGCTGTTGCCTGGACGAGATTCTCTCCTTTTAAAGGAAAACAGAGATAGTGAACATCCGTATCTCACTCTGACTGCCTGGGGGTTATTTCACGCCATCGCTGCCTGGAGTTCTGTTGGTGTTTTCTGTTTGTCCGGTATTGTCAACCCCCAGTGACTAACCAGAGTTACAGGAGTTACATTCGCACCCACTGAGTCTCTGCAGAGAGCCCCAAAGAGCATGCGTAATCCCCCATGCAGGAAGGGAGTGCTTTCCGAGGTGCTGAACTCTGTGCGCCACCCAGGAGGAGGCAGCTTCCATGGGCAACTCCCCTCTCTTCTCCCTAGTTGCAGAAGGAGTGGTCTTAACCTTTTCTTTTCTCTTGTGGCTGGAGTGAGTCTGCTTCCTTCCTTTCTTATTCTTTTTATGACCTTTTTTTTTTTTCCTTTTCTCCTCTCACATTGAAACCGTCCGGCTTACACAATAGTGGCACCCTTTCTTCTTTAAGTCAAATGACAATTTATCTTTTCCGAATACTAGAACTGACGCTCCCTCTCCCCTTTAATTAGCACATTGGCAGAATTCCAAGGATTGGTGTTTGCCTAGAATCGGGTGTATTTTGAAAACTGAAACTATGGCAGTTACTTCTCAGCGCTGTCGTTTATTTAAATGCCAGACTAGTTGCTCTGATGTAAACTACACTTTTAAAGAAGGACCTAATGAATTTGGAGTGTTGTCTTTACTGAAGAACTAAACTGAAATCCGAGCATGCTAAGCATGCAGAAATTGTCCTCACTTCTGGGATAATAAAGGGTTCCTGACTTTAATAACAGCAATTAGGGTTGTAACATCAGATTTAATGGAAGAAGTAAAGACATTTAATGAAAAAGAGAAACAATAAGAAAGGAAAGAAGTACTCAGCAGTCTTAGGAAGTTTAACAGTCTAAATTGCGAAGCACATTTTAAAAGGGCACTTTGCGGCAGACGCTGCATTTCTCTATTTTACCAATAGAGGCCGCCAGAGCTTTAGTAAAAATCAAACCGAACAAGAGGGGATCAGTTCTGATCTGAATGAAGCCTCTTCCCTGCCCTGGTAATTCTGAGCAGCTGTGGACACTTGTGCCTCTTGGCACCCCCGTTTTATAGCCTAGTCTTCAAGCTCACTTTCTCACTTTTAATAAGCTTTTTCTTTCTCTGTCATTTTCTCTTTTGCTTTGTATTTCAAGAGCTACTGAAAAATAAGGACGCCTGTGATAATAACAAAAGCCCCCTGCAGTGAAGTTTTCAGTGTGTTCATGTCAATCGCTCCGCAACCCACACAAATAGCTTCTCTGTCTCCATGCTTCAAGTCTCATCCACGAACATATCTTCTTGATACACCCCCAAGTAACAAATTATTCACACACTTGATGAAGATTATCGTAGGAAGGTCATTCATGCCATCTCACATTCATTGACCGTTCAGGTTTAGCTGGGCTCTGAGCTAAATTGAGAGCTATACTACCAGGACATAAGTCCTCCATTTTGGCCTCCTCTGGAACTCAATCTAAATGAATGTGCAGTTTAGGAGCCCTGTGGCTGAAGTTTTTGTTTAAACTTACGTGTCATTAAGTTACCCAAATGCAGTTGACTTGCAACAGACACATGGACAATAATTTTAGCTCTTTCCCTACTTTCTCTAGGAGGCAGGTAGGTAATAAGCAGTTTTCTGTTCTATTATGGGATGTTACAACTTTAGATTTTGGCTGGGGTTTATTTGGGGATTTAAATTTGGATAAACCACCAAGGGGGAAAGATTCAGGGTTTGCTTTGTTACATATATGCTCCATTTTTCTGTGTTCTTTTTCTCTGGAGGTGAAGTCAGGCTGCGATGGAGTCCTACAGAAAAACACGTTATCATCAAGAAGCCGTTTTTCTCCATGGAGGCTGAATGTGGGATCTTGATATCTTTCTTTTCTTTTCTTTTTTTTTTTTTTTTTGAGATGGGTTGTATATCTGAAATTATGTGGTCCAGGAAACATCCTGAGAAGGACAGAGGTACTGCAGACACTGTAGTATGTAGTTCTGCAAACCTAGAATCATAGATCATAGAGTGTAGCCTTTATACTTTGCAGGGAGGCCTGAAGAGGTGAAAGGATTTACCCAAGGTTTCATTCTCACAAGTCGCCATACCAGGTTTAAGCCATAACTCAGTTGACTTTCATGTGATGTACTTTTGGCTCATTCTTCACTTCCTAACTTGGATATAACTGCCCCATAGCTCTCAACGACAGAGTAGGTGATAGAATGAGTAATATTTTCTCCAAAATATGTACATCTTAAACTCTGGGCCTTTGGATATTATTTTATGTAGACAAAAGGATCACACAGATGTGATTGAAGGTCGTGAGATGAGAAAGATGTTCATTGATTACCTGAACAGACCTAATACACTCACAAAAGCCCTTACCAAAGGGTGGCATGAGACATGGAGATCAGAGAAGTTAATGGGATAGTGAAGCAGAGGTAAGAGGGATGTACTGTGAGATAGAAAAAGGGCCACACCTGAGGTTAGAAAGCCTCTGCCATACTTAAAGACACCTGTAGGGATCAAGAGAAGTCCCAAGTGAATGTATGTTGTTGACATGGGCATGGCCATATCTAGGACCCAAATACCACATTCCTGTTGGAGTGGCAAAGCCTTCCCCTGGTGAGGCTCAACGAAATGTCAAAGCCTTCCTCTGGTCAATGTGCGGCTGTTGGTAGTGTGAGCAGAAAATGTCCACCATAGCTTTCTCCCCCCACCATATATTTATAGCTTCCCAACATAGACTGCTCCTACTGAGATTAGACAAACCTGCCTCCCTGCTCAGCTGTCTGTAATAACTCTGCCTCCTTATTTATCTGTAATAACCCCACCTCCCTGTTCAACTGTAAAATAAACATGTTGACCCTTGGAGGTGCTGTGGCTTCTCCACCCAGAAGCCCAGACCACCCAAGCTTTTATGTTACAAAAAGAAGAAAAGAAAAAGGGGCCACGAACTAAGCCACTAAAAGGTGAAAAAAGGCAGGATGTGGACTCTTTCACGGGGCCTCCAGAACACTCTAGCACCACCAGTGCCTTGATTGTCTATGAACAATGATTTGGGAACTCTAAGTATCATAAGAGATTGGATTTGCTTTGCTTTAAAGCACTACATTTGTGACAGATTGTTGCAGCAGCAATTGAGAACCAAGTGTATACACACACACACACACACACACACACACATACATACATACATACATACATATATATTCTCACTAAACAATGCTGGATTAAGTGTATAATTTCATTTTAACCTATTTTTCACTAATTCAACAAATACTTATTTAATATTGCTTTGCATTAGGTGTTATTCCATGACTAGAAGACTTTGTGGTAATAGCATCTGTTAGAGTTCACCTTTGGATGGGTGACACAGATATTTAGGAGTTATGTGGTTGTAATCACAAGAAGGAAAACACAGTAAAATGAATTATAAACCATCTATAAGAAGGTTGAACTTTCTGAGCTTATCTATTTAATAACAAGAGTCACAGCTCTTCAAATTAAACATTTTCAAATTGCTATTAATTTCCAATCACTGTATGGCTATCTAATGAAATAAGGGTTTTTCTCTCTAGAAAACTATTAATAAGTGTTAGGCTTTGGAAACTATAATGTCTTAAAGGAAGGGGAGGAATTCAGTAACTATGTAAAGGGCTCCTCCCTTTCCATAGGAAAAGAAAGAACGTTTGTGCAGAGGGAATGTTGTGAGTGAAGACACCAGCTGGGAGTGAATAAGTTGCTTCTGTAGGCCAGAAATGGGACTAAACCCCCATGCCACAGCACAGGAAGTAGGGCCGGTAAGGTATGATGAGTCAGATAATGCCTAGCCAAAGAAAGAGCCTTGACCCTCAACATTAGAGCAAGGAGAGGCATTGGGGAAATTCAGAAAAGGAAGCAGCAAGATCAGTTTTGCAAATGCACACCATCCCTTCAGCTGTATAGTGGACGGGATGGAAGGAGCAAAGACAGGGACATTTAAGCAATTAGAAAGCTAAAGCAAGGTGCATGGCCAAGGTGACTGCAGTTTGACCTGTGATAGAGAAGAGCAAAATGAAATTTACCTAGACATCTCGAAAACTGACTACTAGGACCTTGATGGGCGGCATGCAAGGGTGCAAGTCAGCAGGAAACCAAAGAGTCTGCCTTGGGAGTCTACTCTGCATCTGGGTAAGTGGGGATACTGTTCTCAGATGAAGTGATGGGAAAACGACACATTCAGATTGGACAAACGGGATTGCAAATGCTTATAAGACTATCGATGAGAAATCGGGGGATAGTTGAATATATGGGTTTGCAACTCTGAAATCTAGATCTGAGATAAAACTATGTGAGCCAATAGCACAGAGTTGAAAATCACAGGTTTGGCACTGTCTGGTGGGAGCTTGAAAATGAAATAACTGAAGAAGGTAGCAGACCTGGATATGACAATGACAGGTGGAATAAGGGGCAGGAGAAAATTAAGAGCATGTGACATGGAAGGCAAGAAACCTAAAAAATGTAAGACGAAAGAAGAGGCTGTGTCTAATGCCACTGAGGTGAAGGGTGGCAAGAATGGAAATAATAGTCAGGTTTAGAGATCAAGAGACTATAGGGAATCTCAGTACTCAGCAACATTTCAGGAGGCAGACGCTGGGCAAAGGGGCTCCTAAGATTAGTAAGAGAGTCTCATTGACTTCTGGCCACTAGGAAGTAGAGTCAAGGGAATGGGGTAGAGTTCAGAGATGCTAACATTCTGCTCATTGGAGATCTATGGTATAGGCTGAGAGATTCACCTAGACAACTGCCAAAGAGAAAGAATGTAGCCATGAGTTTGGGCCCTGGGTGTGTGTTGCTCACCTGAGAAATCATTTCAGTCTAAATGACAATTTTGAAACTTTGGAAATGTTGAACTTCTGAGACTGGTCATTCTTTATTGTGGGAGGGTGACCAGCACTCCTGACCTGTCCCCACTAGATATCAGTAACATGTCTCACTCCTGAAATGCAATACAAACTGTCCTTACATGGCCAGGTATTGTCTGGAGCAAACATTCCCTTCCCTCTACTAAGAAACTATGATCTTTCTGAGTTTGGGTTACCTCACTCAGGATGATTTTTTTCTAGTTCCATCCATTTGCCTGCAAATTTCATGCTTTCATTGTTTTTCTCTGCTGAGTAGTACTCCATTGTTTATATGTACCACATTTTTTTTCATCCATTCTTCCGTTGATAGGCATCTAGGTTGTTTCCACATTCTGGCTATTACAAATAGTGCTGCTATGAACATAGCTGAGCATGTATCTTTATGGTATGAATCAGCATTCCTTGGGTATATGCCCAAGAGTGGGATGGCTGGGTCTTGAGGTAGTTCGATTCCTAATTTTCTGAGAAACCACCATACTGATTTCCACAGTGGTTGTACAAGTTTACATTCCCACCAACAGTGAAGGAGTGTTCCCTTTGCTCCACATCCTCTCCAACATTGACTGTGGTCCCTAGGACGACTGTGGCTTATAATAAATTTCAGTTTTACTCAATTATTGAAAAAAAATAGCCAAATGAATGGAAACACATGAACTATGAACCAAAGGTTGAGGGGCCCCCAGCTGGATCAGGCCCTCTGAATAGGTGAGACAGTTGATTGGCTTGATCAGTTTGGAGGCAACTAGGCAATGGGACCAAGTCCTGTGCTCATTGCATGAGTTGGCTGTTTGAAACCTGGAGCTTATGCAGGGACACTTGGCTCAGTCTGGGAGGAAGGGACTGGACCTGCCTGGACTGAGTCTACCAGGCTGATCGCAGTCCTCGGGGGAGGCTTTGCTCTGGAGGAGGTGTGAATGGGGGTGGGCTTGGGGTAAGGGGAGGGGTGGAGGGGGAGAATAGGGGAACCCGTGGCTGATATATAGAACTGAATGGAATTGTAAAATAAAAAATAAATAAAAAAGAAACTATGATCTAAAGGCAGATTATGTTAGTAGAGCATTGTACAGAATGATGTGGAAAATTTTATGACTCCATTCCCATTTCTAGGACAATAATTCATAGGCCTCGCCTTTGAGCAGGAGTTAAAAGAGTGTACAGAGAAGTACCATGTTATACTCTCTTAGGCTACATGCACACCCCTCTCAGCATTGATTGAATACATCCTTCCAACCAGAGAACCAGAAGCTCTGGTTCATACATGACAGCTGAGACTCCTGGCCTTGTCTGAATACAAGAACAGTTGGGGGGAAACGGGGCGTCATATGTAGTGAGGCAAGCTGATTCTTCTGGTTCTTCTTCCACTGCTGTTGTGCTGAGAGTTCTTTCAGGTCACTCAGGGCTGTAACCATAGCTAGCGGATACTCCATTGCTATGGATACACACGGCCCATCTTGGAAGGGAAGGAAAGAACAAAAAAACAAGTGCTTGTGGCTTTGCAATCTTCTTATGTGCCTCCCAGTGAAGTTTCAGGTTAGACTTCTCAAACAGGCATGGCAAGTCAGTAGATATTTTGAATATGGAATAGAGAAGTTGAAGTCTCTGCCACTCTTGCTTGGAAATGAGTGATCTCAGGGCTGACCCCCAAGCAATCAGATGATGATTCCATCCACAGTCGGGTGATGCTTCTAGCTGCAGATTCCCTACGCAAGGAAGTAACTGGCAGTCTGGAATAACCTGAGGTAGATGCTGGGTGTGCATCATGAAAGTTAGTGGGGAGCTTGTCAAAAATACAGATTACAGACCTCTCCACATCCCACACCATCCCCAGACACTCCGATTCTCAGAAGGGTTGGAAAGGAGCCCAGAGGGCCACAGTTTGGACATTCTGCCAAGCAACTCTAATTTTTTCCCAAATTTGAGCCTCTGTACTAATTTCCATGCAAGCTCTAAACCTCTAGGTAGGTAATTCTGAATTCTTGAAAACAATGGTCTCCAGTGCCAGTTTATTACGCACTTGACTCTGGATGGGGTGAAGGAGCTATGGAGAGACTTGATTACATTCTCTCTCTCTTTTTAATTTATTTAACTTTATTTTATGTGTGCACTGGTGTGAAGGTGTCAGACACCCTGGAACTGGAGTTACAGACAGTTGTGAGCTGCGATGTGGGTGCTGGGAATTGAACCCAGGTCCTCCGGAAGAGCAGCCAGTGCTCTTAACTGCTGAGCCATCTCTCCGGTCCAGCCCATGGTCACATTCTCTTAATATCACAGTAAGCCCCTGTTGATTTGAAAGGGCCTTGTGCTGCAGAGGGGCCATGAGAACTAGTTAACCTAGGACTCAGCTTGACCCCTCAGAGATGGCTGTCCCCATGTGTCGCTCCCACAGAATGTTGCCAAAATGCCAGCATGCCTAGAAAGATCTTCATTCCTTACTCTGTTCTCCAACATGAATCACAGATGATGTGTAAGAACTTCCGGTTGTGTTTGACTAAGTCTGTATTATGGAAGGACATATTCCCTTTTCAAACAATTCACTGTCAGAGAAAACTAAACTTCAGACCAGTTTTCTGAACAGTGTCGAGCCTGTTTTGGTCAGACAGCCCATCCAAACTCGAAGGAGAAAAGCCTGTCAGGGTGAAATGCTGTTAGGTGTGCTGTTAAAAATAACACCACATCCTTTGACTTTCCATATGAATCCCTACTGGAAAGTTGAACAGTATGTAATTTGTTGATATTGTTAAAGAGTATAAACCTTGTGGAAAAAATAAAAAAGAGGCTGCCTTTTTTCAGCAGTTTGACTTAAGCCAGCCATGGCCCATTCTGCATTTGCAGTCCATTATTTTGATGATCAAGTTTTAACATTGTTGGTGTTCACATGTCAAGCTGTTTTCCTTGGCTGGCACTGCCTTTGTTAAAGATGGTCTTGTAAATGTTCCCTCTCTTTTTCCATGTCAAAATATTTCAGGCTTACTTATGCTTCAAGAGTAAGCAAAAATGCTACCATTTTGAGAAAAATCCCCCAATTCACTGAAAAAGATGCATTTTCCCCACCACATCTACTTCTGTTTAGGCATGCATCCTACATAGCAGATTCTGAGGCTTTCTGTACAGTTTTTCCTACTGGGAAGGTGTGTGTATGACCATTCTTGAGTTCATAAGCACAAAACATGTTTTAAGCAGAAAGATTTAACATTAATGATCTTAGCTTCCAACTCAAGATACTGGAAGAAGACCAATAAATTACATTAAAAAAAAAAGTTAGGACCAGGAAACACAGGAAGAGCCTCAGTTGCGTCAGGGACTAACTTTCTTACTGTTGTGTCACAGAGATATTCAAAGAGAGGTCTTAGGAGGAGGCCAGAGCATCTGAGGGAGGACAGGGTTGCTTGGGGTCCTGGGAAAGAGGCTAGCTAATAGATATGTAGGTATATTTGTATTTTTTGGAAGCCTCTGATGCCATCATTGTGTACCTCAGTCTACACAAACATGAATCCTCACAATGTTGTGCATTCTCTTGTCAATCCAGCATCCCAAACTCTGAACTACAGGAATATTAACTCACTGGTCATTCACCACATCCCGAAGCATCCTCGCTCCTTTTCTTTGTCCACCACATATGTTCTCTTGCTCAGGTGGGAATTTCCAGTCTCTCTGCTGTCTGAACCACAAGTTCTCTTTCTTAGAGGTATTTTTTTTTTGTCATTTTCAGCTTTAAATTTCTTTTGAAAATCATATATACACATATAAGGATTTTTTTTTGTCTTTTCCATCCCCATCACCTTCTTCCACCCCTGTCCTTCTCCTTCCTTCTCCTGTCTGCTCCTACTTAGCGCCCCCCCCCCCCCTGCTTCAACTGAAGTTGCTTGCATGAGCATGACTTGGGGTTATTTCCCAGGATACTGGCAACTTACCAGTGGCTCTCCCACTGAAGAGAGGCTGTGAGCACTGGTAACCATTCATTGTCCAGAGTCCCTCAGTGGGCACTGGAGAATGTCCTGACTTCCTCCCCTAGGCAAGATGAAATGGTGATGGCCTCAGTCTTATACAGGCAACCACAGCTGAAGCTAGCGTCTGGTGTTTCCCAGCACTCTTCCTCATCTTCTGGCTCTTAACATTCTTTCCACCCATCTTCCTTGATGTTCCCTGAGCCATGGGAGTGGGGGAGGGGTTGATACAGATGTCCCATGTAGGACTGAGCACTCCATAGTCATGTATTCTCAGCACTTCAACTTTGACCTACTGATCTGTCTTGAAGACTCAACTCACACCTCATTTCTTCTTTGGAGGGTTTGGTAATTCTCAGTGCTCCCAAAAGAGAACCAATCACTCTTTCTAGGTTCCCATAGGACTTTGTATGAACATCTGCTATTGTGCTTATTGCTCACAAACCACAACAATGAAGTCCTCTAAACTGAATACATCTTGAGCACTGAAGTCATGTCTAATTTTGTATCCTCAGCTCTTGACAAAGTGCCTGGAAAGTCCTGTGGAGCTTGTACCCACAAATGAGTCATTAATTCAGTTCTTTCCTGACCACTAACATCCATTTAACAATGAAAAAGCAATTTCCAGTTAGAACACCCTGAAGTAATGAATAAGTTCTGTTTCAAATACTTCTCCAGGTCTCCTATTCACACCTTGCACAACATGAAAGCTGACATTTTCAATGCATAGGAAATTATTGTTGCATAGTGCGGCCTGCACAGGTCTCAGTTGAATAAGGAGGCTTCTATAGTCAGGCTAACAATAAGGGCTCCCAAAGAACTAATGAAGACTTGCTCTAGCAGAAGATATTGAAACTGGTCTTCATTACTTCACAATATCCTGAAAACAAAATAAAATGTCAATTTAACTATCATTCTAAATCTATTAAACCTGGCTTAACTAACCTGGCTGGATTTCATGTACAGCTTTTAGATTCTTGTGTTTGAGTGTGAATGTGTGAGTGTCATGCACACAAGTGGTGTGTGTAGAGGGCGTGTATGCCATGGTGTGTAGTTAAAGGTCCGAGAACAACATTATTAATTAATTAAAAATTATTTTATGCCGGGTGGTGGTGGCGCACGCTTTTAATCCCAGCGCTCGGGAGGCAGAGCCGGGAGGCAGAGCCAGGCGGATCTCTGTGAGTTCGAGGCCAGCCTGGGCTACCAAGTGAGTCCCAGGAAAGGCGCAAAGCTACACAGAGAAACCCTGTCTCGAAAAACAAAAAAAAAAAACAAAAAACAAAAAAACAAACAAACAAAAAAAATTATTTTATATGTATGAATACTTTGCTAGCATGTGTGTCTGTACACCATGTGCATCTCTGGTGTCAGCAAAGGCCAGAACTAAGTGTTGAATGGCCCTGAAAGTGGAATTACAGAAAGTCGTGAGCCTCCGTGGACCTGGGTCCTCTGAAAAAACAGCCAATGCTTTTTCTTTCAATCAGAGCCATTTCTCCAGCCTCAAAAAACAACTTTTGTGGGGCTGGTTTTCCTTTTACACCTTTATGTGGGTTTCAGGGACTATACTCAGGTCTTCAGGCTTGCACTTACAACACCTTCCCTGACCCTTAGGTTCAATATTTATCCATAGTTACCACTTCTTTTCAAGGTTTCAAGAACGTGTACTTCACACCAAATTTCACCCTACACATATCTATATAAGAGAAAATAAAAGAACCATATAGCTTGTTCCACAAGTTCAATGAATCTAGCCAATTTCCACCAAAATCACTTGAGGAAAATGAAATAATGTTTTATCAGCAAGATGTGGCTAGTTGGAGTCAGGAAATATGAAACCAGAGAGGAATCAGAGGTCTGTCTATTTGCCAATGAGGCCAGTGGTGCCACTGATGAAGACAGAATGCTTATTAGATTCTATTATAAAAGCATGTTTAAACTGGGCAGTGGTGGCGCACGCCTTTAATCCCAGCACTCAGGAGGCAGAGGCAGGCAGATCTCTGTGAGTTTGAGGCCAGCCTGGACTACCAAGTGAGTCCCAGGAAAGGCACAAAGCTACACAGAGAAACCCTGTCTCAAAAAACCAAAAAAAAAAAAAAAAGCATGTTTAAAGCTGATGTAGTTGCTACCTATGATATCCAGTTCTAACACATCCAAAAGCTTCCTCCCATCCCCTTTGTAATGATCCCTCCTATTGATTTGCTCACTCTGGTGTGCCTGTCAGTACAGAGGAGTTTGTTTTTTCCTAGAGGTGTTTATCAGTGCAACCTCACACTATGCACTGTGCTTGTTTATATGTGAGAAGGCAAGGGTCTGGCTTCCTGGCTCTGAATACTCAAATCTGTGCTGCCAAGTGTAGTTTGTTCTTTTAATGCTTATTACTATTCTACAAGATGGGTATAAAGTTTATGTATTCAGCTATTGACAGATTTGGATTGTTGCCAATTGGGCTTTCATAGAAGACACTGCTGTAGATGATTATGGTAGTTTGAATAAAATTGGCCCCATGAGTTCATAGGGCACTATTAGAAGGTGTGGTTTTGTTGGAGTAGGTATAGTCTTGTTGGAGGAAGTATGTCACTTAGGGGTGGACTTTGAGGTTTCCTTTGCTCAAGCTATGCTCAGTGTGGTGCAAAGTTCACTTCCTGTTGACTATAGACCAAGATGTGGAACTCTCAGCTCTTTCTCCATCACCACTATGATGATAATGGACTAAACCTCTGAAACTATAAGCCACCCCAATTAAATTTTTTCCTTTATAAGCATTGCTGTGGCCAGGGTGTCTCTTCACAGCAATAAAAACCTTAACTAAGACAGAAGTTAGTAACAGGGACTGGGGTATTATTATGATAATGTTTTTATTTGGAGGAATTTGGACTTTGGTATGTTGGGTTAGGAAAATAGTGGAATGCTTTAAGCACTGCTTAATAGGTCATACTAGTAGGAAGATGGAAGACTTGAACTGTAGGGGCCTGGTTCAAGAGTTTCTGAGACAAAGAATTTTAATATGTTGCCTAGCAATCACTCTTGTGATATTTTGGTGAAGAATGTGGCTGCTTTTTGTCCTGGTCTGAAAAGTCTGCCTGAGCCTAAAATGAAGAGTTTTGGATTGATGGTATTGGCTAAGGAACTCTCAAAATAAGCTAGTGTAGACTCTGTGTGGTTACTGGTGTTAACTCTAATGAAGATTTATAATGAAGGAGCAAACTGAGAAAGGAAAAATACAAAATATATAATTTGAGGAAAAAAGGAGCACCAGGAAGTGGAATGGAACTAAATCTTTTGTTTAAGGTAATAAACAGATTAAGAAATGGAATAAAGGGAGTGATGATCTCAGGGCAAGATCCAACCCAGCTAAGTTTCTAACTTGTGAAAAAGGAATTATAGAAAAGCTTAGAGTCAGGTATGGTGGTGCACTCCTTTTATCCAAGCACTCTCAAGACAGAGGCAGGTGAAGCTCTGATTTTGAGGACAGCCTGGTCTACAGATCTAGATTCAGGATAGCCAACCTTAGTCAGTTAAGGAAACCATCAAAAACATAAAGCTGATGAAGATATAATTGAAGGAGGGGGCTGTGTTCTGGCCTCAATAAGTAGCAGAATTTGGCAGCTTTGGCCATGAGAGCCACCAGCTAACCTTAACTCACCCTGCCATAGCTTCCAAAGAGAGCTACTTCCTGTCTACCCATGCCTTTATTGCCTTTCTGTTCTGCCCTCTCATTGGCTCTTAGTCCAGCTACCTTACTTTCTTGTCACTGCCTGTCTGTACAGACCTCCAGGTCTCTATGGTTGGTACTGGGATTAAAGGTGTATGTCACCACACTTGGCTCTGTTCCCTAGTATGACCTTGAACACACACAGATTCTGACTGCCAAGTGATCAGATTAAGGGTGTGTGCTACCACTGCCTGACTTTTGTGTTAAAGGCTTGCTATTTCCTCCAGGCAAACTTTATTAACATACAAATAAAATAACACCACATTTCAGCACAAATAAAATATCACCACACAGTAATACCAAGGAGTGATTCTCCAGGACTAGAACAGCGTGTGCTGATACTCAGCTGGTCCCTCCCCACATTCCCATGCTACTCCTAGGCTTCTGATTCCATGCAATGTGTTAAGCAAGCCTAAACAATGCATAAAAAAGACTTAGACATTCCCTGGTATTTCCATCTCTTCCTGACACCACTCTATGATGGGATGTCTCATCTTTATGGATTTTAAGGAAACTGACTGTACGACATTTACTGATGGGTGGATTTACCATTTCTTAACTGGTCTTTGGATCTTTGCTGTCATTTTCATTTTTATCAGTCATGTTTCCGAGTCTTCAGAGGCAGGTTTCTTCTCTTCTGACTGACTGTTGGAGCTGGTGAGTGCTCTACATTCTCAGAAACTCTTCCCACTTACTTTTGATGAGAGTAAATTTTTGTAATTCTCCACTGCTCTCATTAGCCAATCTGCAGGCTTCTTTACAATTCTTTATTTCTCAACACTTCAAACAAGAACAATTTTCAGGAAAATGGATGCAACTGGAAAGGATCATGTTAAGCAAATCAAACCAATTGCAGAAAGGCAATACTGTGTTTCCCCCCCTCATTTGTGGTTCCTAGGTTTTATACAGATAAATGAAATCCTATATAGAAAGTATGATGTGAAACATGTTCAACACACAGCATATACACATTAAAAAAGCTTGAAAAATTAAATAATTTAGAAAGTAAGGAAGTACCTCATGGTTCAGTCATCATATATCTTTATTATCTGATAGCTCTACTCATTTGGAAATTTCACTAATCTTTGTGAATATCAATATTACCCATATACCCATGATGGTTTTTAAGTATATTCCTCAAATCCAGACCCTCCCCTGAAGTTCATTACAAATATCCACCAGCCCACTTGATGCTTCTTTTCAGATGGCTGAGACTCATATTGAACTTTTTTTTTTTTTTTGGTTTTTCATGTTACTTTGTTATTTATGTGTATGTGGAGGTATTTTTTTTTAAGTTTTTTTTTTTTTAACCTGGTTCCCTCTACCAAAGGTATGGTGAGGGGAAGGTTTTTATTTTTTATTTTTATTTTTTTTTAAGTTCACAATTCAGTGGCATGAATTACAATCAAGATATTAATTATACTTATGATATTCATTAATTACACTCATGATATTAATTACATTTGTGGTATTCATTGATTACATTCACAGTATTCATTCAATAACTATATTTATGATATTCATTAATAACATTAATTGTATTGATTTAGTACATTCATATTATGTCCTGATACTACTCTCCATTTGTGGGGCTTTCCCATCACATAAAACAGAGATTCTGTACTGAGGAAATCATTGCTCTATATTCTTTTCTTCTCCATCTTGAGATAACAGTTAATCTTTCTGTCTCTATGAATTTGAATAGTCTATATATTTCATGTAATATAATTCTATAGTATTTGTCCCTTTTTTAATGTAACAACATTTTATGTACAACTGCAGGAGAAATAATACACAGATAGCTTGAACATAAAAACAGGTTATAATTCAAAAGTCCAGGGTTATTTGAAACTGGAAAATATTTTCTCTGTAGAAAATAGTAAAAATTTTTGAACTTTTAAAAAAAGATTATTTATTTATTTGTTTGTTTGTTTATTATGTATACAGCGTGTATGACTGCAGGCCAGAAGAGGGCACCAGGTCTCATTGCAGATACTCATGTGTTTGCTGGGAATTGAACTCAGTCAGTGCTCTTAACCTCTGAGCCATCTCTCCAGCCCCCATATTGAACTTCTTAGGGTCCCCGCTACAGCAAACCTCTCATACCTCCAGTCTTTCCCATCTCTGTACTGGGAACTCTAAACCTTTCACCCACCCATGATTTCTTGGTTTCTCTTCTATCACACATCCAATTCTATCTGAAATCGTAATGGTTCTGTCTTTAAACTAAATCTAGGGTCTGTCCAACTCTCATTATGCCTTTAAAAAAAACCCTTACCTAATGCAACATTATTTCCTACCTAGGTTACTTCAATTATCTGCCAAATGTGCTTTGTGTGCATCTGACTTTGCTTCCCACAGTCATTCTCAACCCAGCAGCCAAATAGATTCCTTTAGATTTGAAGTCAGTTCTTTGTCAACTATTTGTTATAAATCTCCCAATGGTGTTCAAACTTGTTCAGGGTCAAATCCAAAGTCTCTGGGATCTACCTGAAGCTCCTCTTCCCTTGCTTCCCTGCCCAGCTCTCTGGCCACAATACACTGCTGCTTTCCTTTACTTTCTCCAAGCTTCTTCCTACTTTGATATCATCATTTCCTCAGCCTAGGAAACCTATGTTACTCTGACTCTTCTTTCCTCTAGATTTCTGCTAATATCTAAGCAGAATTAGTTAGAGAGGATGTTCTTGGCCCTCTTAAGTTAAATATAAATCTGTGATCCCAAACATTCTTTGTTCTATATTTCACCTGCTTATTGGTATCCACTGGCTGATACCACTGCCTTACACATTACATACTTATATTTGTTTATTTTTCTATTCCCCTGTCTCCCACATCCCCAAACTAGAGCATATGTAAGCACAATTACAAAGTTTCTATTTTATTTATTATTGTATTCTTGATGTTTGGACACAGTAAGCAGTCAATAAAATATATTGAATGAATAACTGTTTGCTATGACAATAACACTCAAAAGCTCTCCAATACATTCATCCCTTATTTCTTCCTCTCCTTTGCAACACATATAATGTTATAAATATTATATATATATGTATATATATATATATTCTTCTTTTCTTAGTGCTTAGTATTTATGACAGAATAAAAGAAAGGGGGTCATTTCTATTAGGTTCAAGACCAGCATAGGAGCAGTTTGGTGATGACAAGACCGTGGTTTCCAAGCTGTGTACTTTTTCTCACTTGTCAAGAGACCACCATACACCGACATGTACTTGGCTACTGCCTTCCAGAACACATTCACCTCATTAATTAATAGTCTTCCCTAATTTTCATTGCTGTGCCATTTCTATCAAGTGTTAAATTGTTATAAAGAATGAGAAGTCTGGTACTTTTTAATTTAGAAACTGTCCCAAGATTGCAGGAAGTTGGAGATAGCATTGAAAAAGAAGTCTGTGATCTGAGTCAGTCTAAAAGTAATCTGTCAACTACACACTTCATCATTTTCCAAATGCCTTAATGCATGTCAGAAGTCAACACGGATATCCCTCCTTAATCCTGATTATCACAAGCAGGAACTTATTGGTGATAAAATGATCATCCTGTCCTCAATCCTCATAGTCCCCTTAAAAGTTTCATTAATTGTTCCAACAATGGTCTTTGTGACAGGGGCACCTAATTCAGAGTTTTGTGTGACATCTGGTTGTCAAATCTCTTCTATCTGCTTTCACCTGGAAAATTCTCTTTGACTTTTCCATTTCTCTTTGACTTTTATGGCCTGTAAAGTTAAATGCCAGTTATTTTGTGCAATCTCCTGCAATTTTGGTCCATTTAGTGTTTCCTCCTTGCTAGACTTGGGTTATATACCTTTGGTACTGATGTTATGTAAGCAATGCTGGTCTGCTCCTTGCAACCCAGCAGATAGTACATGGCTTCAACTTCCTGCATTGATGATTATATTTGTTATTAACAGGCTGGAGGTGATGTCTGCTAGATTTACCCCACAGCACACTCTTGGATTTTATAGTTAATAAATGTCTGAGAAGATATATTTAATATTATGTGAAGTTTCCAATCTTCAACAGCTTTTCTATTCACTTATGTCCTTGGATCAGTACAAACTGTGAGTTACTGTTTTATTATATGGTTAACTCTTTATTGCTGTTAGAAATTTTCTGCTGACATTTGACGCAAGGCGTCCCTTTCACGCTAGCTCCTCAGCCCTACTAACACCATCTCATCTTGAAAAGTTTCTTGGGTTTTTGGAGCAGGCTCATCCATTTTCTAAGGCTTAGCATTAGACACTTCTCTAAGGAGCACAGGTTCTTTCATAAGAGAATGGGAGTTAGGATCGATGAGCAGGTGTGCACATTGTTTGTAAGGGGTCATTGGTCTAATGACCTTAAGTAGACAGGCTTAGGAAATGTACGTATGCACACACACACATGCTTATACTACTATGCACCCTCCTGATTTCATTTCTGCGTGCATCTATAACACACAACATTACTTACTAGCCCATATCAGCACCTTAATTTCCATTTCAGGGCTCATTTTAGTTTTCTTTCTGTTTATATTCTGCTTCTTTTCACTGTCAGTGAGAAAGTTGGTTCCCATTATTCCTATTATATATCCTGACTTCATCAATCTCTCTGTACACAACTCATCACAGCCATCAGTTGTCACCATCACCTCACCTATCTCACCCTACTGGGAGGACATTCCCTCAGATGGATGCCTTCCTCATTTTCCTCACTCTCTGAGATCTTGCACTGTACGGGGACAGTTGCCTCATTTTCATTGTTCAGACTGACACCTTGCCACAGGCTTTTCCTTTTCTTCCTCTCACCTCACTTGGTCTCCTTCTGGCTAAGAAAATACCCCCATAAGGTAGTTCTGTAGGCAAACCTTTAAGGATTTTCTTAATTAGTGTTCAATGGGGGAGGGTCCAGCCCATTATGGGTGGGGCCAGCCCTGGGTTGGTGGTCCTGGGTTCTATAAGAAAGCAGGCTGAGCTAGCCAGTATGCAGTACCCCCTCCATAGCCTCTGCATCAGTTCCTGCCTCTAGGTTCCTGCCCTGCATGAGTTCCAGTCCTGACTTCCTTCAGTGATGAACAGTGTTACGGAAGCATAAGCCAAATAAGCCCTTTTCAATCCAAGTTGCTTTGGGCATGTGTTTCATCACAGCAACAAATAACCTTGACTAAGACAATTTCCCACATGTGTTATCACCTGTCAACCACTTCATAATCTCTGTGGCCAGTCTAGCTACATTTCATTTTTATTAGATTTAACTGATGTACAAGAAGATACTGGTTTCAATATATTATAACATTGTCACCTAACACTACATATTCTATTTGAGGTGTGCTCTTTCCTGAAGTCAACAGTATGTTTCATTAATCAGGGTTCTGTAGCCTTTTTAGCCATGGCTTTCAAAGGGCCATTGCTATGACATTGCTTCATTAATTAAGCTGATTAATTATAGCGTCAGAAGAATGATCCAGCCAGAATGGCACCACTTAACTTCAAAGTTAGGAAGCTTTATATAACCTGTGACAAATAGAATACAAGGTCTTTAAGCTGGTTTGGGAATACAAACTCTCTGGGATTGGGAGTGTGTAAAGTTATGCAAAGTTGTTGATTATTGACCCACTTACCCATTTAATACAATTGGCTGGAAGAATAAAAGTGAATTGATCCTCTTGAAGGTTACAAAGATCAATTCCCATCTTATTCCAAGGGCTACAGAGATGTTGAAAAGAAAATAGCAATTGAGATAGTGATTGTAGTATTTAAACAGAGTTGGCAGATGTGAAATGTCTTTTTGTGGCATAATCATTTGCAATTCTTGGGGTCAAGTCGTGTGTGTGTGTGTGTGTGTGTGTGTGTGTGTGTGTGTGTGTCCGTGTATCAGTTTCCTTTGTCTTTCCAGTGTTAAGGACAATAACAAATATGAAAGATACAGTGAGATAATTTTTCGTGTCCTTCAGCCATACCTTGTACTATTAAAAAAAGTGTGAACAGAGGGAACTTTTTGAAAGGTATCCTAAATCTTTTGTCATAGTTTATATGTTTGTGTGGAAAGTGTTTTAATGTAATGAATTAAACTACCTGTGGTGGTTAGCTTTTGTCAACTCGACACAGCTGGAGTCATCTGTGAAGAGCAAACCTCAGTGGAGAGGCTGCCTCTGTTAGATGGCCTGTTGACATGTATATGGTGCATTTTCTTGATTAACAATGTATGTGAGAGAGCCCAGTTCACTGTGGATAGCACTCCTCCTCAGGAGATAATCCTGGATATATAAAGTAAAGCAAGTCCACTGAGCCACGAATAAAGTCAGTGAGCAGCTCTCTTCCATGGGCTCTGCTTCAGTTCTTGTTTCCAGGTTCCTGTTTTGTTGTGTTCCTCCTAGCTTCTCTCAGTAATGAACTGTGGTCAACATGTGCATAAGCCAAAAAAAAAAAAAAAAAAAAAGAAAAAAAAAGATTCATTTCCCCAAAATTGTTTTTGATAATGGTCTTTATCATATCAACAGAAAGCAAACTAGGACACGACCCAAGGAACACTGATGACAGCGAAGCATGTCTTACTATTCTTAGCCTTTCTGTGATTTAAGTGAGGACATTCCAAGAGGTCACTTCCCTCCACAGATATGGAACTGCCTTTGGACCTGTGTAGTGATCTAAGTCTCTAAGTGTCTTGACTCCACTGTTTCACCCTGATTATTCATCTCCTAGTCATCAAGGCAAGTTACTTAATGTTTCAGTGTCTAGTTCCCTGCAGCATCAGGATACTAATAGTACCCACCTACTAGGGTGTTTTTTTTTTTTTTTTTTTTTTTTGTACTGATTAAAGGAAGTGATGTAGATAGAGTTGTTTGCACAACACCAAGTATGCTTAGCATCAATGGATGCTCTCTACTCTTAGCTGTCATTCTACTCTGGAACCATGCACATTTTTGTAGTTTCCTCTCAAAGGCAGCAAGCACATTTGCATCAAGTCAAGGATGATTGAGAGATTATGCCGTGATTGACAGTTCTGTTCTCTATGATGCTTATGAAAGGCAGTTGGCTCTTTAAAGCAGTGTATGACATTTAACAACTTTAATATGCCACACAGTGGTGGTGCACGCCTTTAATCTCAGCACTCAGGAACCAGAGGCAGGTGGATCTGTGAGTTCAAGGCCAGCCTGGTCTACAGAGTGAGTTCAGGACAGCCAGGACTACACAGAGAAACCCTGTCTGAAAAAACAAGCAAATAAACAAACAAATTTGAATATCAGTCACTGCTGAGCAGAGGAAAAGTTGGGGAGGATTAGGCTTTCTCTGAGAAAGCTTCAAACTTTAGAGGAATTTTATAAATTCTGGAAAGAGTGGGGGGAACTTGGTGATAGAATAGTAACAAAGTACATGCATGTTCTGAGCCACCCTGGGAAGGTTGGAGAAATGAATTGCTGATCGCACCACAGGGGGCAACAATGAGCGTCTGTCCAACAAAGAGCAATGAAAGTCAGCAGTTGGTGGAACAAAGGTATATTTTGATGAAGAAAATGTGAAATCTTAAAGGTATTTGTTTAAGAAAGTAGGTCGTAGAGTTATCACTGGACAAAAAGGAAATGAGCCAGACAGAGCTTATGGGTGTTTGAAAATCTAGGTTGGAGAGACCAAGATGAGAAAGTCTCTATGGTCTGAAGGACCACTGCATGGACTACAATGTGTTGAATGGGCTGACAGAATAAATGGCTTTTTAGTGGGATTTTGTATTTGGAGTTTTTAGTCTTGGATGACTTCTCAATGAATGATGTTCCGAATCTGTATTCACTGTCTTACTGCAGTGAGCTACCTGGGGCAGTTAAAATGATCAAGAGAAAGGCTTATTTGAGATTTCAGTCCAAGACTTCATGCTATGCACTACAGCCCGTGGCTACAGACCTGTGGTGAGGTCGCCAGGCAGCAGAGTAAAAAAAGCACATGTCTGAACAAATGAATCATGCTACCAGCTAAGAAACAAAGAGGCTGAGGGACTAGAAATATGGTATAATTTTCTTGGATGCCCTACCACCAGTGACTAAGATCTTACACAAGTCTCCATCTTATAAATGTTTACAGTCCCTTCCAGTACTACTACCCTAGAAATGGGGGCGGGAGGATTTATTTTAACCCATGGGCCTTTGGGGGACACTGTCCACATCCAAACCTAGCATGGTCTTGAAAATAGTTGGGTTAGAAGATCAGGAGGATAGTACCAGGGTTGAAGAAGTTAATCTGCAAAGCCAGAGTTCAGTGGCTCATCCTTGACATAGGGAGGACTCCAAAGCACCACAGAGTCCTTTGACTTCTTGTTTAAGAAAGAGATTTCCTTCCAGGGCACGGGAGCCAGAGGAGATCTCGGTCTTCAGAAAACATCTGGTTGCTCTCAAAAGAAGAAAAAGGAAGAAGAAGAGAAGGAGGAGCACAAGGCTTGGGGCAGGGAGTAGAGAATTAAAAGGATATGCATTAGAGTTCAGCTCAAAGGCTTTTTTTAATGACCTTGTAAACACATATCTGGCAGGCCATGGTGCCCACAAAATTTCAGCTATTTTGACTCGGGATATGAACTTGATTCTTCCTGCTTGTGTGATAGAAATAGAGGCCTAGCCACACAGTTCCCTGGCTTCCTTATCATGACACAACATGCTATCCTACATGGCAAGAGGAACTTGAGGTTGCAGGTGGAGTCAGCACACTAGTCAGATCAAGAGATGATCCTGATGATGAGGGTGATACCCAATGTGCTCAGGAAGGGTGGGGAGAGGCAAAATAGAAGAGAGTCAAAGAAACATTACACGGGAAAGACCCGACCAACCATTGTTGACTTTGAAGACAGGGAAGGAGTTTTAGGAGCTAGAGAATTCCAGAAGCCGGAAGCTGAACGAGGCCTGGACATAGATTCTCCCTAAGACTTCCAGACAGGAATTCAGCTCTTTGATTTTAGCCCAGTGAATCCTGTTTCAGATCTCCAGAACTGAAGACAATAAATCTGTGTTGTTTTGAGGCAACACATTTGTAAATTTGCTCTAGCCTAAAGGAGAAAGCTAACATCCCTCAGAAGGTCTTGATAGCTCTGTTTCCCAGGATGAAGTCCTTGGGACCTCCCATCTCAGGCCTTGTATTTTGGACCCCTGGGGATGGCTTGGCTGCTCTATCGCTATCCAAGGCCAGGGGTGAGCAGACATCTTGTTGAAGGAATGTGATTGGCTGTCAGCCAAAGAGATCTCCATATAGGAGGCTAAATTCCTTCTGAATGTAGTAAGGAGGTCTGTTTCAATCCAGAGGTAAAGAATTTTGGCTAGGTTATCCTAGTAAATTCTCAAGATGCCTGGCAACTCCTGCCTTGTGGCATTCTCTCACTGATGAGAAAGTCTGAGCATCTGAATGAACACCATCCCTACACCCCCCCCCCACACACACAATGTGCACATACACCATATACACTACACACACACACCATACACACCACATACATCACATACAGACACACAAACCACACACAAGCAACACACACACCACATACACACACACCATACCACCACACACACATAACACACACACACACACACACACACACACACACACACACACACACACGGCAGCCAATGTTGGCAAACTGCATACATGCTCAAGACCTGCTTGGGCTGACTCCTTTCTCTGCTATGCTGGTTTTCCACTGGTGAAGTAAGAAAAATGGATTTTGAAAATAGGAAAGCAGGCACTGACCTGCAGCCTCAGAAGGCCTCCCAGGCATTTCTCCAGTCACCCCATCATGCAGATGAAGAGACGTGTCCAGGGTCAAGGTAGCACATTAGCTTGGATCATTTCCTGTGTGATTTGGAGAAGGGAAAAATTGCCCATTAATTGTTAAGTGGAAATCTTAGCCTGCACTGGAAGAAAAATCCCAGCGGGTTGCTAGTGGGTGGGAATCTTGACAGAATAGGGTAAGTTCAGGGTCTGGGAGGAGCTGAGAAGCGGGTCCCTCTGGCCCATAACTCACTATTTATGCGTACATTTCATTCCGTGTGTGTGTGTGTGTGTGTGTGTGTGTGTGTGTGTGTGTGTGTGTGTGTGTGGTGTGGTGGGGCGGGGGCTGGATACCTTGGGAGCCTCTGACTGGCTCTTACTCTAGTGCCTTCCCAGACAGCTGTCTGGGGTCTCCCCTATTTGGCCCGCGGGCCCAGGCTCTGAGCCTGGAGGGAGGAGCTTGAGGGAGGAGGGCGTCCCGAAGGAAGATGTGCATGCTGGCTGGCGGCCTGGCGGGTGGGGAAAGCAGAGGGGTGGGGATCTGGGGTGGGCTGCGCCCCTTGGCTCGGACCCAGGCCACGCTCTGGCCTGCAGAAAGTAGAAGCTCTCAGCTCATTCACTACCCTTCAGGAAAGGGAGAGAAGACAAGCTCTCTGCCCCTCTTCTGCTTTAAAAAGCCACTAGAGCTCCGCGGGCAGCTTGCTGGCCGCTCCCTTCCCACGCCTGGACCATGCCCCGTAGCCGCTTCCTGCGCGGCCACAGGCGAGGACTCGGTATCTGCAGCTGAGAGCTAAAACTTTTTTGACTTTTCTTTCCCCCAACAACTGAACCATGCCATGTGCTCAGAGGAGCTGGCTGGCAAAGCTCTTGATGGTGGCTCAGCTTCTTAGCTTTGGGGCTTTTTGCCACGGGAGACAAGCTCAGCCCGTCCCGGTTCGCTTCCCAGACCCGAGGCAAGGTTAGTGGCTTTTCTCTATTTATTTTTCAAGCCGTGGTGATAGGAGAGTGGAACTTGGTCTGTCCCCTACCCCTTCCCCCACCAGTCAGGGCTGAACTCTGAGCCTTCTGGCCTGTCTAAGGGAAACTGGGTTGTGGGCTCAGTCTCCGACTTTCTTCTGACCTGGGGCTTGCGTGTATTTCCCTGCCCACTGAGGGGTGACAGACACCCTTGCTTTGAAAGACCCAAGAGCTAGCTCCGCGACCGCCCCCGCCCCCTCTTGGTTTCAGCTTCCCCATCCCAGATTCTAACGTGGAAATTTATTTTTATTCAAGAGACCCAGCTGGCCACAGGCAGTCATAGCAATGTTTCCTCAATTTTAAACGCCGGATCTGGAAGGTAGAATTTTTATTCCGGCCCCCTGCTGAGCACACTTGGCTGTGTTTGGGTTTCCTGGAAAGATTTAGAGTTTTGTTTTTTTTCAAATGATATCCCAATTGGGGAGAAATTTACCGTCCTGGGGACTCGCGTTTCTCTGTCCTGATTTGTAGACTTTTCTCTTCTTAATTTTGTGATCCGTGTGTGTTCTGAGAGAAAGCTCTGGGGGACTGTGAAGATAGTTTGCAGTTGTTTAATAATAATAATAATAACTAATATTAACGATATTATTATTATTATTATTATTATTATTATTATTATTATTACTGTTATTTTAGGCCTAATGGCCAGGGAAAGTGATGATGTTGCTTCTGTTTTTTATTGAACTTTGAAGAATTCAGAGAGGACTGCGGCGGTATTGCTGAGCAGCGAGCGTGGGGGTGGGGCGGAGGTGGGGGGAGTGGGATCAGGGAGCAGTGTCCCAGCACAGAGATGTCCTGTTAGCCCCTCGCACTACTAACAATGCCCTTCTGGAGTTCAGGTGCTATGGCTACCATGCCAGGTTTACAAATGGGGAAGCTGGAACATGGAGACCTTGTGAAACACGGTTTTGAACCAGGTGTCCTGACTCAAAGTCTTGCAGCCATGTTGACATCAATAGCAGGGATACACACACGCATGCACGCGTGCACTTGTCTGTGTTTAAGGTATTGCTAGACAGTGATTTCTGCCCACGTTGCAAAGTCAAATGCTGCTGGAGAATTCCTCTGGGGCGGCTTAGAGAGCAACCAGATGCAAATCCCTCCCTCCCTTTGCTTGACTTGGGAGCCAGAGTGGGCAAACACTGGGGTTGGATGTCAATCAGCCAGCACTTGCTTGTGTAAACGTTCCAGATACAATCTCAAGCCCCCAAGTTTAAAATAGCAGCTTTTGTTGTTCTTTGAAAAACAGTGCCTTTGTGAAAGGTCCCTTGTTCAGGGGTAGCACAAACAAAGCCCGCCAGCACTTCCCAGGGCATGCGGAGATAATTTCCTTCAAAGACATTCTCCTGGGTTAGTTTTCCAATCCTGCTTGCTTCGCACGTTTGTAAGGGAAAATGTATCGTGGTGTAGAGCAGACACTGCTGAGCTAGTCTTGTTCCTCTGGAAAGCGAGATATGACTCTTTTCCCTAGGGACCTTTAGGGATATGATGAGAATATTTGATATTCAGAAGTAGCTCTAAAGTTCACTAAGCTTTATTAATGACGCAAATATATTTAAAATTAAAAATACTATCAGTTTTTAAAAGCATTGATCTTTTCATCAATCTTCATTAATGCTTTTACAAGTAATTAATTCTTTGTTGCTAAGAAGAAATTTCTTAGTGAGTTTCCATTAGAACTGAGGGAGAGAGGGAGGAGAGCAATAGAGGAGGGGAGGGGAAAGATAGGAGAAGAGAAAGAAGAGGGGAGAGGAGAGGAGAGCAATAGAGGAGGAGATAAAAAAGAGAGGAGAATAGAAGAGAGGAGAGAGAGAGAGAGAGGAGGGGAGGAAAGCGAGAGGCCATAACAGGATATTCTAAAGCTTCCTGGGAACAGACCTGGATTTGATCCCAGATGCCCTTCCATTTTTACCCTGACAGGATTTTTGAGCTGCACCCAAATTCCCAATATTCAGAGTTGCAAACTCAGAGATCATCCCACCCATGCTCATTTTCACCAATTGATTGGATTTGCATGTAGATATTGAACACTTAGGAAATACTACTTAGCCGGGGGATGAAGAGAGTCATAGAGCAGCTGGGAAGGGGTCTACACACTAGTTAACCTTGCACATCCTTTCCAGTTCTCAGGTTTGCACAGAATCATGGTTTTAGTTCGGGCATGGTTTTAGTTCAGCCCCAGGGCGCTTGCTTAGCATGTGCCAGACCCTAGGTTCCATTCCCAGCACCAGGGACATAAATATTGAAGATCCCCAGAAAGAATATGGTGATGAATCTAACCCTTTCCAGGACAGACTGGGCTAATTCTGCAGAGCCCTCTTCCCACATCAGTGAGTTGGTGTAAAGATGTGTTATGCCTCTCCAGGCTTTCTTGATTTACAGCCCAGAACTAAAACCATGATTCTGTGCAAACCAAATATCAAAATAACAAGATATCTGGCTTTGCATACAACATGCTTCCCCTCCTCTATATCAAACAATGGCCCCCAAATTTAGCTTTTTTCTGTACAGACACTTCCTGACAAGTGATGTGGTTACTTGCCAATAGCCCATCAGAAGTTGCAAATACTGTTATCTAAAATGCCCTCTAACACACTCAACTTACATAACACCACAGCTTAGCAGCACTATTCTGTAGAGCATGGGCGGCCACTCTTGGGACCATGTGACTGACCGCCATCTTTATCTCACTACTGCTGCCCAGCATTGTAAGAGAAGCATTCCCAGTATCTCTAATCCCACAGAAGATCAAGATTCCAAGTTAACTGTTGCTCTTGTGACATTATAGAGTGAGAAAATCAGAAAGCAGGCTATTGTAGTTCAAAAGCCACCCATGCTGTCTACAAGGCACTGGTCACTCCCATGTTCCGTTTTGCTCTTGGTGACTCTGTGACATCTGCAGGGCATGTGCTTATCTCATTTTGGAGATGGGCTCTGACTACACAGGCTTATAGAAAATCATGAAGAAAATCTATTATCTTTCATTTCTGCTATGTGGAGACAAATCTTTAAGAAGGAAATTATTCTAGTTTTTTTTAATTGTAGGAAGAGATTCACAATTATGTCACTTGGCGTTATATATGATAAATTATCTGGTCAGTAGATTATTATTATTATTATTAAAAGCCAACCTTTTTAAAAAAACAAAGCCAATCAATTTTATTTATTTCTATAATAAAATAGTTGTACAGTGAGAATAACCTGTGGAAGATAATTATGGAAATAAACCTCTATTATAGGACTTGTAACAACTTTTTAAATAAATAGTCTGAGATATTCAGCTACTAATAATAGAAATAATTGAGAATGAACATGGATGTTTCCTCTTTAGCAGAATTTACATAAAAATTGGGTTTATACAGAAAAGAGGAGCATGGCTGATGAGCAGAGACCATGCTCTTACTCATCTGTTAGTTCCCTAAACCATGACACATAGATCTAAGCTAAACTTCACGGGAACAGATCAACATTCTCTCACACGCCACTTTTCTTCCTAAGCTGAAGGCAAAGGATTGCTTGGTGTTTGTTTTGTCTTTTCGAAACGCTACATGCCCACGGGCAGCTCATAGAACGTCTCCTGAAGCTTCTTTACTATAGCTTCAAGTAATTGAGACTTGCGGTTTAGGTTTTCAAATCTAATTTTAATCAAGGCTTGTCATTTGTTTCCACAAGTTGACTATGCAGGCTGGGATTTAGTTATACTGTCCCGCTCCCCTGCCCTTCCCCCAGTCCTACCGATCCCAAGTGGATGTTTGGTCTGTAGTGGACCCACCAGTGGCAGTCAGGATGGAATGCAGAGGGGAGCAAGCTCGGATTTCACAGGTGTGAGTCCAAACCTCTCTTTTTTATCCGAGATGAGAGCAGAAGCCAAGAAAAAAATGTATTAGTGCATTTTTGGTTTCTATCACAAATTACCTGAGCTGGCGGAAAGATTCAGAAAAGAGGTTTATTTAACTCACAGCAGCATCTTTTCTTGGGCCGGAACTCATCACTTAAGGTTTCCCAAGGAACCAGAAGGCTCTTCAGACCTCTTCCTCCCCAGTGTTAGGATTGTTAGTGGACACCACCATACCCTCACTTTTACATGGATGCTGGGATCTTCATGCACTTTACTGACGGAGCTATCTCCCTAGCGCCTCTCCTCCAGAGAACTTCTTTTGAGAAAAGTGGTTAGTGTCTTTAGAGTAACTATATCTCAGCACTCCTCCAGCTGAGGAAGACTTTTTTTTTTTGGCTATAGTGGTTCTCCAGTGCTCCAGCCTCTCTTCTCTTGAAGTAACAGTAGTTCAGAGCAATGGGAGGAGACAGTGTTGCAGAAGTTAACTATATCTGCACCATCCTGCCTGGCTACCCTGCTCTTAACTCCGGTCTGAACGTGGAAGGGCAGGCAAGAGTCAACCCTGGATTGGTCCAGACATTTCTGGAGGAGTGAATGGGAGGTAAATGTGTGAGGGGCAAGTTGGTTATACTCCTCAGTTCGTAGAACACTATCGTCATCAGTTTGTTGACAACTTTTATTTATTTATTTTTTCAGTTATTGATGTATTTTTTGGGGGGATTGGTCATCATTCTCCATGGAAAACCCTTCAAATGAATTCCATATGTAGTTTTTTGTTTGTATGTGTTTTGGAAAACTTAATTGTGTGTATGTGTGTGTGTGTGTGTGTGTGTGTGTGTGTGTGTGTGTGTGTTTTCCATTAATATCAGTAGCCCTGTGTGGATTTTTCTTGCTTCTTATTTTTCATTAACATTGTTTATTAGATTATTATTAAATCCTTCTTATTAAACTGTTTATAAGATTTTCCCTATGTGGTTTGTGCCTAAAATATTGCAGTTAGAACAGGTTTGGATATTTTATACTTAAAAAATCAAGATTCTTTGTTGATTCCTGAAAGTGGACTCTCTGTGCTCTGCCCCATATCTCATTGAAGCCTGAGAAGAATGGGTCAAAAAAATTAGGATTGGAGGAATTTGCTTACGAGGAAAAGGTCCTTCTTGTCTCCCATCAAGTCTAGTTCTTTCAAAGACCATCAACATGGATATTCACTGACTTGTCAGTACATGATATACAGCCTGTAATGCTGAGATCCTGCCTCTGATAGTATCAGGAATATGCAATAGAGTAAAGAAAAGGCAGTGTGAAATAAAGCCATCCTGGGAAATACAGAAAGTAAGGGAATGAGCCCTCAGAGGAAAGAACTAGAGCTTCAGCTGTCTGGGGATGTCAGAATGGAGAAGGAGAGCCGGACTCTGTTCTTCTTTTGTCTTTTGAGGGAAGGTCTCACCGTGTAACTGAGATTAGTCTCAAATTCTTGACCTTCTATTTCAGCCTCTGCAGTACCACTGTGCCTAGAGCTTTGAATTTCACTTTCTGATCTGAAAGCATCAGTGGGATTCTGATAGAATGCAAAAGGCCTTACAGTCATGGGAATAATGTGAGCAATGTAGTGCAGGCTAGAAAGTATCAGGTAGAATCCTCTCTCTTTCCCTTCCCTTCCCCTTCCCACCCTCCCCTCCCCTCCTGCTTCTTCCAAGATTTCCTGGTTCCCATTTCCTTGCCCTCTCCATGTCCTCTCTTTCTTCCCCTCCTTCTTTTGCAAAGGATAAAATTTGGGTGAGTCAAAATGAATTTTCTGGTGAATTGCAGGACCAACTGACCCCATTAGAATCCTTGTACATCCTGGTACTTTGATGTTCTCAAATAACAATGGATCTAATGAGTAGACAATTGTCATTCTGAGTTATAGACTACGTAAACCAAACCATCAACGACTCAGTAAAATGCATTTCCAGAGTGGCAGTTTTAATCGTTTGAGCCAATGCCTTAGATCCAAGGATGTTTCATTATCATTTTTATTGAGTGTATTTTAAACCCTAAGTCTGCTTAAGTACCCTGCCACATCATGGGCCCCTCTGATGCTGCCAAAGGTGTGAGGTTTGTTGAGGTTTATCAGGGATCGTGTGTGATGAATTCACTGTTGATGTTTTTTTTTTTTTTTTTTTTTTTTTTGTAACCTGACATAGCAGGAGTTCTTGAGGACTGAAGAACCACGTCATAAACCGTAGAGCTCTGTAGATCACATAAGTGAACCCTACCCTGGCAATGTCCGATTTGGTGTACTGATCCTGCTTCTTTCCTTGCAGTATTCCTCATGAACTAAATCTCATCTTAAGTTGACTGTGGTAGAATGGCTGATACCCAAAGGTCTACTGTAGGTCAGCTCAGACTGCTGCATACCATTGAGGACAGATGCTATGCAGATGTTAGTTGCTCAGGGAGTTTCATGTTGACAGTGTTAGTGTGTGGGGAAACATTCTCCATGCTTCAAGGCAGTGGTGGTTTTGCAAACTCAGCCCTAAATGGGAGTGTGTTTGTCTTGCTTACACTCAGCTTGGGTCTCTGAATTCTACTCCATTTCCTCTTCTTGCAGAACATTTTATCAAGGCCCTGCCTGAATATCACGTGGTGGGGCCAGTCCAAGTAGATGCCAGCGGGCATTTTCTGTCTTACGGACTGCGTCATCCTGTCTCCAGCAGCAGGAGGAAGAGAGCCGCGGGTGGCTCTGAGGACAAGGTGTACTACAGAATTTCACACGAAGAAAAAGACCTGTTTTTCAATCTGACGGTCAACAGGGAATTTCTTTCCAATGGCTATGTCGTGGAGAAGAGATACGGGAACCTTTCCCATGTGAAGATGGTGGCTTCCTCTGGCTCACCCTGCCACCTCAGGGGCACAGTTCTGCAGCAGGGCACCACAATCGGCACAGCAGCCCTCAGTGCCTGCCAAGGACTGGTGAGTATCTCACGTCCCCCTTCTACTCCCTGCCTTAGCCTGTAAACCGTGTCCTAACAGGTTCATAGTCGGACATATGCCAATTGAGCCCTGTGCTGGGGGCCATCCTGGCTTCCAAAGGAATTGGAAGAATATAGATACTGGTTAAATTTAATCAATTATGAGGTGCAGAGAGTGAGGGTAGGAAGGATAGGGGGTTCTAAGAAGGCAGAGAGAACAGCTTGGAACAAAACCAGAAAAACTGAAGGGGAGTTTGAGTTGGTCTGTAACTTTGGGTCAGCCCCAAGGGTCACCTGTTGGTTCACTGTTTGTCTTTCTTTGAATTAGGAAACTCTGATTTGGACTGAGTAAGAATGTTACTAGTACTAGCGGTGGCTGCTAGGATGTAATAGTTGAGTATATGTACTTGGTCATCAGATTTCCTGTAGGACCCTGAACTGCCAGTAGGTTTTGTTGTTCTTCTGTTTCTTTTGTTTTTGTTTCCCCTGTAAAATGGAGGCAATGAGAAAACAGGCTCAGAGAAGGGGTTGAAAACAATGTGGACATCTGTTGTTTTAATAAAGTTTTACTGAAACACATTCATACTCAGCTATTTACATGAAATCTGTGGCCCCTTCTAAACTACGCAGTAGAGTTGAGCAGTTGGGATAAGGGTGACATGGCTCTGAAAGCTGAAAATGCTGTCTGGCTTTCATGAAAGAAGTTTTCTGACTGTAGTTGTAGTGTATTCTAGGGATTAAGTGCATTAATACACAGCTAAGTCTTAGGAGGGTGTTTAATGCATAACTATATTCAATGAATGCCAGCTCCCTCTCCTCTTCTTTTAATTTTAGAAAAAAAAATGCATGACAGATGATGTGGCTTGCATAAAGTCCCTCCCCCTCCATCCCCCCCCTTCTTTTCTTTTTGAGGGACCATGTGAGTTAGCTTGGAAGTGCTGAATAGGTTTCTTGCGCTGGTTAATGTCAGCATACATTCTCACTAGTATACACTGCCTCTCAAAGTGTGACAAAGTTTGGCTTTCAAAATCTGCAAACATGTTTATACATTTGTGGGGCTGTGGGGGGGCTGCATGGTAGAATACTTGGCTATTATGTTTGAAGCCCTGGGTTCAGTCTCCAATAGTGGTGGACAAGTGCAAGAATGTAAAAGATTGATTCCTCTACCCTTTTACTTCTGGCTGCAGCCATGGGGACAGCTCTGTCAGCTATTGCATGGGAAATGGCTTAGGAACCGTGCTGAGCTTAGCTGAGGTTCCCCTCAAGTTGAGGAGAGGGGCCACCTGCACTCATACTGTATGCCTGGCTGACTATATGCACTTGGTCATCAGACTTCCTGTGGGAACCTGGGCTGTCTGTAGATCCTTCTCCTCCTTCTCTTCCTCCTCCTCCTCCTCCTCCTCCTCTTCTTTTTCCATCTGTAAAGTAGAGACAATGATAAAACAGGCTCAGAGGGTGGCACACTCTGGTGACCTGATATTTCATGAAGATTCTTCATAAAAGAAGTCATTTCAGAAGCATGAGGGTTATGGTTGCTCTGAGGTTTGCCCAACAAAATCCCTAGGACACCAGCATTCTCGCAGAAAGCATTTGTCCTATCTTCCCATTACTGCTTTTCATGGAGAATTCCTATTCTGCACGGTTTAGCCAAGCAACAGGTCAAATAACCAATACACCACAGATATGCCTGTTTGAAATGTATCACTAACCTGTTCTCTGGGACTCGTGTTCATGGAAGTCTGAGAAGCTTAGCCTGGAGCATTTGTTCTGAGCTCTGGATCAATGTTAGGACCACCTGAGCGCTCTTACCATATGAATGAAAGCATCACAACAAAACCTATTTCTTTGTGTGCTAACCAAAAATTAATGAAACGTGTCTGTTGCCTGGTATCTTATGTCTGAGGTGCTGTGATTTAATTGGCTTGATAGTGGAGCCAGGCACCTGTCTTTTGTGAAGCTTCCCAGGTGAGTGCAGTCAATAGATGTTACCAGGAGACGGAATCTTAATTAGCAGCACTGGCCGGCAGGAATGCAGCTGTTCTCCCCAGGGAGTTCAGGGAGTTCCAACCAGCAACCTGCAGCAAGAACCACTGCTCTAAATTGCCCCTGCTTTCCTTTCTCTTTTCAAGGGAAATTGCATACCAAGCCTTACCTCTGCTTTAGGGATAGAATGCTAGGATCTTTTCAACTTCCAAGTGTTCGAGGAGCAGTGACTACCAGCCACCCTGTGGATATTTTCAGAGTCGGATTTCAGATTCACACTAATTACAGGAGGCTGCAGTGGTAGTCCAGATGGCAAAAATGTTAACTCTTAGAATCAAATCATCTGGATCATTTTGTTAGAAATACTCCAATGGAGTTCTTTCGGAGATTCTCACATATAACCTAGCAATTAATGGGTGACTATAAAATAGTACCAAAAGCCAAGCAAAATTTTCCCATTGGTAAGCTACATCACCGACTGGTTTTAAGTGTGTAAGCTGATATACCCAAATCTATCAATGCTCACTTAGAATGGTCCTGGTCAGAAGAAAGTAGATGGATTTGAATCTAAATTTATGTGACCACATGCCTAGAATCTGACATTTGGAATATTTGTCCTCTCTTTCACACAGGGATGATCCCACACTGAACATGTTTGGGAAGCCTTTTGGGGGAATGGGACTCTTTCACAGTGTGCCAGTTAGTTTTCCTCAACTTGACACAAACTGAAGATCCAAGGGAAGACAGAACCTCAATTACAGAATTGTTTCCATCAGGCTGGCCTATGGAATTTCTGTGGGGGCATTTTCTTGATTGCTGATTGATGTGGGGAAGGCTGGGTCCACTGCTGGTGGTGACGCTTGTGGATAGGTAGTCCTGAGCAAGCAATGGAGGGCCAATCCATTGAGCATCATCTCACTGCGGTCTCTGTATCTGTTACTGAAGCATGCCTCCATATTCTTAACTCCTGCTCTGGCTTCCCCTGATGATGGGCCATGATGTGGAAAACCATTTCTTCTTCAAGCTGATTTTGGTCATTGTTTTATCATAGCAACAGGAACTCAACATGAGGACTAGAATATTTGCTTCTCACATCTGGGGCTCAGTGATCATGTATTCTTTGCTCAGGTGTGGTCTTTTGTGTATGACTTAGGAGGCTGCTTATTTTCTTTTTTCTCTTAAAGTTGTCTATGAGGTTTCTTAATCTGCTCTAGAGCAGGGCTCTATGGTTTCAAAGGGAAGACCCTCGGAAAATCACTTATATAAAGCTATGGAACAGCTTTCTTTATTTAACCTCCTCTCACATAGCTCAGGTCCCCACCACTCTGGGAGCTACATCCAGACTGAGTTACCCACATCCTCAGTTGAATACTACCTGTCAGTCATGATCATCATCTCATCTCCACAAAATGTTCATAAATTTTGAAATGGTGGAGTTTGTTTTGCTTGAAAAGCTTAATGAATTTGTTCTATTCCAAGCCATTCAATGGAGAAAGGTAATCCTTTAATGAGTTATATTCTGAATGCAGTCTCAGTAAAAGTTAGAATCCCAGGAGGCATGGTTGGGGATTTGCTGCTGGCAGAGGCCTTAAGGGATTGGGTTTCAATGAGTCTGTTGTATTTCAGTTCATATTTAGGTACTGGAAAGGTAGTACAGAAGTTAAGATCTCATACTGCCACACCGCACAGGACCGGGCTTGTGATTTTATGGGACACTTTACTTCTACCAATACCATTGTTTATTCACCTTCTGTACTGAGTATCCTGGTCAGCAAACATTTTTTTTTTCCTAGCCAAAAGGGTTATTTAATTCCTGGCCATAGCTTTTCTTACATACTGCCTTATTAAAATGAGTGCTGGTCTTGGCTTATCAACTCTTGCCTCCGTTCCAGCTCTTGCTGGTGAAGAGCTGATTGTGGGTCTCCCTAGGGCCACCCAGCTGTGACTTCCATTCATCTCTAGCCTCCGGTTTTCCTTTCTCTTTTGGAACACTGAGATTTGCTTTCTTGTTTAGATTCAAATGTGTACTAAAATTGGAACCAACTGTTTTCCTATTTTTTTGGGGGGGGCGGTGTCAAATTTTAAATTTTGAGTTAGTTGTAGATTCACATGTAGTTGCAAGACTACAGAAAAAAAATGCCATGTACCCTTTACCCACTTTCCTCTAAT